>NC_135873.1:6217345-6257345 GCF_031162955.1 Sander vitreus
AATCTGTACAATCTTACAGATTAGTGATGCTGTGCAGTAGATTCGTATCCTGGTCAAACATCAGCTTGTAACATTCATTCAGAACAGGCAGGAGCCTCCTCCCTGTTTTCAACCAGTCCCGGATGTTCCGTCTCTCGAACAAAACCCCTTTAGCTTTATAAGTCTGGCCACACTTGGACCTCCCAGAGCAAAGCTTCTCAGAGAACTTAATCAGGTATTTCCTGTGCTGAAGGCCTCCAAGTTCCACCATGATGAAAAGATCGTAGGTCACATTGGAATGTGCGGACTTCTGGATCTGTAAAAGACAGAAGAAGATATCATTACTTAATGCTACCATTACAATATGATTTACCATTTCTCACATTTCCTGTAACTGCCTCATGCAGGGTTCATATGCATTTTAACCAATACTTTTCGGTAAATTTCCATGACTATGTATTCCTGAAAATGTCAGTCGACATAATACAATAAGAATAAAAATCTGTGTTCAAGTTTACCCTCAGAGTTTTAACAATAAAATGAATGACAATTTATGCGGTTCATAGTGTGATTCGTAATATTGTGCCCCGAATAGAACGTTGAGGTTAGGACGACGTGAAATACATTTATTAATCACATATTATTATGCTGTGTTAAAAAAAAAAAAAAAATCCATGACTTTTCCAAAACTTTCTGGGTCTTTTTGTTTCCAAAACCTTTCCAGGCCTGGAATTTGCATTTTTTTAATTCCATAACTTTTCCAGTTTTTTTCAAAACGTAAGAATCCTGCTCATGTAACTACAGTTCAGCAAAAGTTACATAGTTCGTCTTTAAAAGACATCATTTGTTACCGTCAGTTTTCAGAAAAAAAAACAACAACCACCTGTGCAGGCACAGGTTGTCCATCATCATCAAAGACGGCCGCAGTGGGGAAGGTTACAGTGACGTTGATGATAGTGGTGGTGTTCCAAGCTAATGGGTTGTAAGCGATGACATGTTGCTCCAAAGCTTGATGAACACCTGGCATGAGGAGATTAAGGACTCATTTATCTCACACACACACACACACACACACACACACACACACACACACACACCTAAACTGCAAGTCAGAATTAGCTTTTAGATCAAAGCACATATGATAGCCTGCTAATGTAAGCTGCAGTCCCCTTGCAAACACCTTTTCTGTGGTAGCGGCTGCCGAGGATGCTGGGTATGTTGAGGTTGTGCGGCAGCAGGAAGAGTGCAGCCAGAAGTTCATCCACTCCCATCGAGGCCTGCATGAGATGCTGCAGGTACATGTCTGCCACCGTGGGAGACTCCGTGCCAGTGATGCCATCATGGTGCTGGACCTAAATACACACAGTGCATTTCAGGTGTTAAATTGGCTTGATCACAAACCAGTTTAATATTGTAATCTTTATCATGTGTTTGAACATTAGCAGACAATATCTACTAGCTTTAATTTCTGATTAAGGAGTAAAATATTTTGACAAATTACCTCTGAGACAGCCCAGCGAAGCGCCCTGAGTTTATCCAGGGCCCAGTTTTTAGCTACAGGTCCGTCAGGGAAGCTGATTCGGTACCGGGTGAAAAGAGTCTCTGCTGCCTGCAGCTGGGAGCTGGCCTGTCGTGCCACTCCTTTCAGAACATTTCTGGAGGCGTAAAACCCGGTCCACGCCTGGTGCGGTTCTAAGAAATAAATTGGCCACAGTAGATGATTTCAACAAGAAAAATTGTGTTTCTTTGTCCTTTCATGTGAAGTAGGTGATGCTTTGTTTTATGTTTTAGAATACAGATTCTCACCAGTGGAATATGGCAGAAAATCTTCACTCCCACGTAGCTCCCAGACAAGATCTGATTGGTAGATGGCTTGGAAGTATTCACTAAGAGTAGCATACTGGACTGTGACCCCAAACTCTTTGCTGTTCTGGTTGATGTACTTCATTAGAGGATCCATGTTGTTGAACTGGACAGATGAGTTGTAGAACTGTTTGTCACAGCCCTGAAACACGAGGATAGTGCAGGAGATTTTAGTTACGCGTTTATCTACTAGAGAACAAAAAAGCAAGGGTTTGTCAAGTTATTACAATAACTTTAAAAACAGATGCTTTGACATTAAATAAAAAGGATCACAAGTTTCTATTTACTCACCCATGGCCAGAGCACATGGTTCGTCCTAAACCACGCAGCCCTCTGCTTGATGTTCTCCACCATAGTCTTGGCGTAGGCTTGTACTGTCTCCTTGGTGACGGGCAGGCTCATGTTAGGGTAAACTCCGTTTTTAGGGGGATCAGGAAACATGGCAACTCCATTCCAATAGAAACCAGAGCTGAGACGTAAGAACATGTTTCCATTTGATGAAAAAACTCCAGTTTGTCTATTCAATAATGGAAATTTTACAAAATGTATGGATATGGAATAATGGTGATATTAAACCGAGTAGGTCAAGAGTTCAAGGCATTTCTATCTGTTACCAATAAAAGGTCTAAACATGGACTACCTGTTGGAAAATGGCAGTTGGGATGGGGTGCAATAGCTAAACTGGTCCATAGTGTGAGTGAAGATCTGCTGCTTCTCTTTTAGAGAGGGAGAACCTCTCCATACAAACTGTAGTTTCTGTACCAAAAAAATAGATAAACAACATGCTGTGACTATTATGTAACATTTTAAGGTTAGATTGACAATGCCAGTTTCTTTTTTTTGATGAAAGTGTATAAGAACAGCTCCCAAAGAAATGTGTTCTTTGGCTTGTCAACCTGATCTGTGGTGACGTTTGTACAATTTGGGAATTTTTAAAACAGTATTCCCTTCACTGATGGCAGTAGTATTTGGACTGAAGCATCAACTAATACCTTGTTTTTCTGCATGGCGTCTTTGAGGTCGTAGTCAATGCGGGAGATGAGGTGGGCGTTGAACCCAGCCAGGGCAAAGAGGACTGGCGTGGTCGCAGAGGCTCCAAATGGATCCACGTGCCATGAAAACTGAGGACGCACCCCGAACGTCTCGTAGAGAAAACCATGACCCTCTGAGAAAGCACAGAGAAAAACCAAAGTCTACTACATACCTCATTCTCTCAGTCTCAAACTGACATTTACAGGGGCAGGAAATGTGTTGCGCTACCTGTCATTTGTAGTATCTCATCGTCTAGATCAGTTACAGCCTCGTCGTGCATCACTTGGCCCCCGATGATGAACTCAAGTCGACCCTCTTTTACAAGCTGTCGTACCTAGAAAGTCAACCAAGCCATATAACATGTTAAATTATAGTTACTGTGTATTTAAAGGGTCACTCCAACAATTTGGTCATGGGAAGACCGACTTAGCCTGTAAAAACAGCAACTAAAATCAGGATATCTTGGCCTCAGATGCACTCTTTTTGTAATATGTTGCTTGCAAGTGCCCACACTTTATGAAAGTGCAATACAGGAGTATCCCTTTAAGAGAATGTATCTTGTGAGCAATGTAAAATCCAAAGAAAAATTCCTCGTATGTGTCCTCATACCTGGCAAATAAAGCTGATTCTGATTCTGATTGTAGTAGGTCATTTATCTAAACTATCCTGCAGTATTTTATGTCTGTACGGAGTATTGACCCATCATGTGTCCTTACTTGTTTCTTATGGGAGTCTGTGGCCACAGTATCCCACCACAGTCGAAAGAATTCCTGCTCCACAGCGATGAACCTGCGGTCTGCAGCCTTTGACAGCTCCTCAGTCACAGTGGTGTACACATTGGCTGCATAGGCGTGCATGCTCTCCTAGGGAGAATACACACTCATTTGCATGATGTAAAATGAAAAATACACACACTCAGTGATTCGGTGACAGGCAACTGTTAAACAACAGGCTGTACACAATGCTTGTAAAGTTTGAAACCTTATCAAGAACATGGTGACAGAACCTACCTGAATAGTGTACACCCAGCCAACATCCATGTGACTGTGAGGAATTACAAACGTTTGAATTGGCTTGTTTTCTTCTGCTGAGTAACAGCAGTAAAGAAAAAACACAACAACGACTAAAAAGCTCATCTTTTTTTTTTTTTTTAGCCCATCAAAGAAGAGAAACGTTAAATAACTTCTCAAATCATCTTCACCCAGACTTCCTTATTATTGTCGTGCTGCAGCATGTGACTACTTCAGTACGGAAGCTCAGAAGAACCAAACTACCTTGACGCCGCCAGCCGCTTTTGTTGACGCGTGTGACCTTTTACACCGGAAACATTTTATGTAAACACTGCGTTCATTTGGAGGTGAGCCGATGCAGAAATAAAATGTCAAAAAACAAGAGAATAGCGTTGGTATTTGGAGGCTTTGTAACGGCTGTTGCCGTTGCGTTTTACCCCATATTTTTCTACCCGCTCACGCATAAAAACGAGTACAGTAAGTAACAGCTTTGCTAACATTTCAGTTACACTATCAGACAGTTTACTAATGTCATTTAGTATGTTGCTGCGTTTAAAGATGTTGTGCTAATTCTTTACTGTTGCAGCTGTCTAATTGTTGCTTTACTTGGCAAAGGGGCAATATACTTTAATCTACATGAACTGTTTAGCTAAATATGGCCAAAGTCAAAAGTGCCATCCACCTCGACTTGCAAGCAAGCAAGCACGTTTTAACTGGACACCCAGAGGTTTCCCTTCCACTTTTCCAAAACCATAAACATGTAGTTAAACCAACTAAGACAAAGATAGAGCGGTGCCAGGAAAATCCATTCAGTTAAATAGTTGCGGTTCCACTGTGTTTCTTTGTACAGCCGATCCACTTATTGGACAGTCTTTAATCTGAGCCAGTTCTGGCCAACACAGATGGAAAGCTCCAGTCCGGACATGCAGTAGAATAATGTGTATACACTTCTTCCAATGTTACTAACAGTGCAGACCAAAAAAAAGCAAAAATGCTTTAATGTGAAAAATCTTGTTCATGACAGTGATTTTTTTACCACTTACATCTTCTGACAATACTGTACTCTCTTCTCTTTTTGCTAGGAGATGTCCAGAAGATGAACCGGGCAGGTGTGAACCAGGCAGATGTTCAACCCGTAGGTAAGAGCACATAGTAGATTTATGTACTAAGTGTCAGTTACTGGTATACTTTACAACGATTTATCATGTCTGTCATACACAGATTGACTGGCTCAATGCAGTGCTATATTTCCTTTTTATTTTTTGTCTAGCGCAGTTCTTGCCAGCATAACTTATTTGTTTTACTTAGGGAGCACCAGATGTAAGTAGTTTACAATATCAAGACAATATTAATAATCAGCTACAGTACTTCAAGTATGTTGAATGGAAATCTGTTTTAATTGCACATACAGTTGAAACAAGTGTAGAAAAGAGGAGTTACCACTCTATTATGTGTAATTCAGTGCCTTAACAGTGATGTAATGTGGCAGTTACATACATGCTGACACTGTTTATTTTGTTCCATTTTCTTTTTTTCTTTTTTTATCTAAAGGGGTGAAGATATGGTCTGATCCATTCAAGCCTGCAGGCAAATAACGACCAATGACAGCTAACCTTTCACTAATTCCACTGATGCTGATGAAGACTTTGAACGGAGAACGCCTGTTTGATGAGTGCTTGGTGTGCGCGTGAGTGAATGCTTTTGGATGTTAAGTGATTCCTTAAATCTTACGAATAAAGTTTAAAGCTCTTATAACTAAGTGTTTATTCTTTGAATTACTTGTTAATATAATATTTGCTTTAATGGGTAATGTGTTGATGACAGACAGAAAACAAAAATCTTTCTGTGATGGAGACTACACAAGCAGCATAAGGTTTACTTTCTACCACAGTTCACTAACAGAAAATGCAAGACTAGGTGCTGCCAGTTTCTTTTCTTTTTTTGTCCACAAGGGGGGGCCCATGTCTATCTGTTGCTCTGTCACTGGACTGTGTAATGTTTTGTTTGTGCATCATCGATATTTTGGAAAACCTTTTTTTTAATTTTATTTTCATAAGCCTTGCTCTGGTATGCAGCCTGTAGGAAAGTATAATCAAATGCAGTGGTTTGTTTACCCATCCTATTCACAAGAATCTCTTTTGACATTTTATTTTGATTTAGTTGATATAAAAGTCATAAAAACGGTTCAGCAGATGAGGGACAATGTCCACTAATGTGCAGTATCATCTTCCAAAATGGAAAAGGTAGAGACAGAGTTATTCCAGGACACATCACTCTGTATTATCCTCTCACTGTCACAGACAGGGTTTAACTGTTTCTCCGCTGTTTAAATGGAATGTTACTCTCGCTGTGTTTTGCCCATAGGCTGAAAAGACAGGTCGTCTTGTTCAAAATCCTCCTCGATGTGATCCAGACTCCCTTTACGAATCCATGTGTGCTGTAAAAGCAGTGAATTCCAAAACTACAATTTTTTTCCCCTGTACTTTTGTGGTTTCCTGACATTGACCAGCATCCCCTTTCAGAGTTTGGTCCATCAAAGTCCTTTTGGAGGAAAGATAGATTAAGAAAGAACTAAAGCATGTGTTTATGGTCCTTCAGAGATGGTGCATTTTTAAAGTTTCCCTTAAATCTTTCACAGTCCCCTGATGTAGCCTGTACTTTCGGACATTTAGGACCGTTCGTGAGGCCTGCTGCCAGCAAAACCGACTGCACGGGCCAGGAGCGGCCACTCTCCCTCTCAACCCCCCAATCAACAAGCCCCATTGTTTATGAGAGGTTGTTATTGTTGGGCAGCATTCAGAAACAAGAGAAAACTCAAGAGGCCGGCTGTGCAGAGGCGTCCAAAGTAAAGAGAGCAAGGGGTGAGGGGGTGGTTAAGGAAAAACGAAAAGCAGAAATTCCTCTCATTCCCCGCTGGTGTTTTCCAGATTCCTCAAGCGACAGCTTCTCGGCTGTGTGAGTGAAGTAAGCAACCAGAGGGGAAATTGAAGCGAACGGCGAGAGGAAGAGAACCACATTCTTGAGGGGACGCGTCACCTACACACAGAATAGAGAGACACTCAATATATGTTACTTCGCCTGGCAAAGTATGTAACAGGTTGTGCAGCATGGCCTTTAGCTTTTAAGTCTTGCTTGGCCATGAATCAGTGTTTACATCACTGTGACATTACATTTCAAACGCAAACTTGCTCCTTACGTCTGTCTTTTCAGAAGCAGGCCTCAAGTCTGCACCAGGCTTTTATGGCTCTTTGTTGTCAAATCCTCTTTTTGTGGCCCTTGTCCCATTCAGCTGAATATGTAGATAGACACCCATCCCTATAAAACATTCAATAGGGTCAGCGCGCACTATAAACCAACATGAACTCAACAATGTCGCCTCTGCAGCACTTTTAGTATCCTACTATTAACCCATCACACAAATCTCTCCCAGCTATTGAGGCGGTCTTCAGAGAGTGGTGGCACGTCGTTGCTCTTGCACTTGTCAGGTGGGTGTTTAAGAGTGGCAGATAATTGGCCAACGCTTCTAACTAATTGCCATGGGAACAAGCGTTGACAGACAGGCCACGGGGTTGGAGCAACAGCAGAAAGCATTCAGGAAGGGGTGGGATGTAAACTACGAGCAGCGCAAACGCCTCGCTCAAGTTAAATGTGGAAAAAAGAAACAGAAAATAGCAAAAACAAGAAGTCTGCAGAGCTCTGAAGAGCCTCTTGATGACACACACTGTGATTGAAGACAGAGAAATGTGGCATTCATTTCTATTTGAAGTGAATCCATTGGAAGTGTTACAGTTAAGGAAGATTTCTTGTTCTTTTTTTATGTTTATTTGCAATACACAATGAGGTGCATGTAAACATTAAAGTGAGGGGGAATATATAACTCTGGTGCAGTCGTTTTATTTCATAGTTTTATGGATCAATGTTTTGTTACACATTGCCCTCTAAAAGACAAAAAGCAGTTTACAGTGTATATCATAGATGATTCAAAGCAATGAAAGTGAACATAAAAAAACTGTCATAAAAAGATTTCATCAATTACAATAACATCAATATGCCCACATTATAAAAACCAGCAAATACAAAATAGACAAATATCCATATGCTTATAATCATGCAGTATATCTACAAAAGGATACAGATGTGCATCTGTCAAATAAAGGAACAGCTATGTTCAGTCTAAAAACACGCTATTTGTCAGTACACAACATGGTCAAGTTTAAAACATCAGGATTTGCAAAAACAAAATAACAGGGTTTTAAATGAGAAACAAAAGGCTTCGTACAACTTTTGTTTTCACATATGCAGTAGTACTCACCAAGACCTGTTAACATATTTGATGAGTAAAATCAGTGTAAAAAAACTAAGGCCTAAGAGTGGATCCCTCAAAACCTAATGCATATCACAGAAACAATGACTACATTTCACCAAAGATGTCGCCAAACAAGACTATCACAGATTTTTTACTTAAAAACAAATTTAGCACACACACACACACACACACACACACACACACATTTCTCCCACAAAACAAGCAATAGTCTACATTTCACATCTTAAATATGCTGCTTAGCCTTGTAAAACAATGTACTGGAGTGCAGTCCACATTCTTGGGTCAGCAGGCGCACGGCTGTGGAAACAGATAGTATAAGTCTGAAGCAATGTCTAGGAAAAAAAGGCTCCGGCCAGGTTCGCAGCAGGCAGGCTAGGCAGACTGCCCCAGTCACAGTGTGGTCTGGAGTGAGCTAGAGTTACATTTAGTATGTGCGTGAGTGTGTGTATGCATGTGTCATTCAGGAAAAAAAGCAAAGAAGTTCAGCTAAGAGGAACCCAGTATCCCCTGGAGACTAAACTGTGGTTATGGAACTTACTGGAACTCCAAACATCGTGTGTGTGCTTTTGTATTGTGTTCATATTTGCCCGAAGCAGGACCACAAATAGATAATTATGGTTTGTTTTAGGTTGCATCTCCGTTGCCCAGTCGTGAAGGCATTGCAGTTCATTGCTGCGGTTTGTCAGTTCTTAGTCAAAGCCGTGTGCATAGAGAGCCAATGGATAAAGGGCAGATGATGCAATGATGGTTTGTCTGATCGCTCCTTGTTGCTGGCTGGTGTAATTTAGACCCTTACAGGAACTTTCAGTTACAGTCTTTACAGCTATTTGGCCACCCAGCAATGCATGTATGAAAACATTTTATGCGTTTGTTTGCCTCTGTTTTTAGCTGAGCTCATTTTAACTTTCATCTAGTAATTAAGAGGTTACATTTGTGACATGATCATTTTCACAATATTTAGAACAGTAATTCGCAGGATTCTTGTTTTTTAATTTCAATTTAATTGACACGTTACTGGTGCTGAGCAATCCTTGCTGTTTTAGGTTAGGCTTCTTTTAGGCTTCTTTTGCTAAAATCCTGACAGGCGAGACTACGAGCTACGTGGAGCACAAGGATTTTTCTATCTGAACTATGACCAGAACGCACACTTTTAACTTCTCTGTGTGGAAATCTGATATCTGATTTCACAGAGGTTGACATTTGTGTTTTTTGGTGAAATCCAACAAGTAAATAGATTGCCATGAAATTTGGTACTCACAGTCATGTTCCCCTCAGGATGAATTGTAATAACTGTAGTGATGCCTTAACTTTTCTTCTAGCATTATCATCATGTCGAATATTTAATTTGTCCAATGTTGCTTTATTACCAAATACCTGCAAAAATAATGACATTCCCATCAGCCTCAGTACTACTTTACGCTTTACGCTCATTAGCAAATGTTACCATGCTAACGAGCTAAACTAAGATGGGGAATGTAGTAACCACTGTGCCAAGTACAGCCTCACAGAGGCGCTAGCATGGCTGTAGACGATAAGCATTTTGCTGAGATCACTTGGCAAAAAGGCTGTAAATCACAGACACAAACCTATCTGTTCCACTTTTGACCCAAACAGCAAGAAAAGCAGGTTTTTTTAGTCTGTTTTTCATCACTTAAACAAGCGTTTTTTGTTTCCTGTAGAAGATGAGGCCAGTGGAAAGAGATTCAACCATATATAGTAAATAATTACAGAACAGATCTACAGAAACACGTTAAAGGAACACCAAGTGGTCTCTACTGTGTTCATGGCTAAACTCAATGGGGCCGTCTTTCTTCACAGCTCTTCAGGCAGCAAGTGAATGTGATTAAGCAGCACCTCTGAATGAGGTAGGAAATTCTCAAATGTGGCTTGAAGCGTGCCAAAACTTGTCGCTTGGCTTATGTCCACATATGGATCTGTAGAGGAAATGTTTAAGCAATTAGTCCGAGTTTAAGGTTGGAAAAAAGTTATTATTCCCTCCATCTTTTTTTGTTTTCAATGGGGAGGAAAATCTTTGTTATGGATCGACCTCATCGTGCAGACCATCTTTTCCTCTTTTAACGTGTTGTCCCATGTTCCACTGATTCTATGGAACCAAAATGTTGAAACCACAATTACATTTGACTCAGGGCTGTTTGATTAACAGAGTCCTACCAAACCACACACACGCATGCATGCATGCACACACACTGATTGAAATATTATTGTCACCCATACTAAACACACGCCATTACAGCACCGCCGCCTGAGCGTCGTGTGAGCCTCGACCGCCAATCACGTTATATAGCAGGTTTCCGTTTTACAGTCCCATTACCATCTTTAAAATTTCTTATGCACTAAAATAGCAGCAAGGCTGTTGATTTAGGCAAGATTACTGACAAAGAGGGCCAGAACTGTAAGCAATCATGCTGCTCTTCCAAACCTCTCTGAAAGGCTAAGAAAAGAGGGGAGCGGAGAGTGATTTATAAGGCACCTTAATACTTGACACGTTCATTCGTGAAAATAAGTCTGCGGCCTATCAAAGCCATCGCTTACATTAAAAACCCATGGAAAGCTCTTTTAAACAGCTTTTTTTTTATACTCAGTGGGCCAGTTTTCATTCATATTTCCTGGCAAGGCACTTTACTCCCCCTCAGTCTGAGGGACTGTATCAAAATAAACAGTTTAATCCCAAGACAGCATTTAAACATTATAATGCAGTGAACAATACAGAAGGTATGCAATTTCACAGAGCTGTTTAACAGCAGGAAATGCAGTAAATATTGATACAAATGTGTGATATTATGATCTAATATGACATACTGAGTTTAGTTGGACTCAATGTACCAGTGGGCTGAATGATTCACAGTGTTGAAAATACTCGCAATGCCCTGCTATTCTCATGCAGATAGATGAACTGTATCCTGTTATTAGTGGGTTAGACACAGAGCGAATTAATTCAGTAAGTCAAACCTATATCCTATGGCACAACAGCAGCTGTATAGTGAAACTGCTTTAATGGATACTTATCATGCGCAGTGGTGCGTGATGAGTCATCTGTAGTGTGTACTTTCATTTTAGTGTAAATGGCGAGTGGGTGAGCGAAGACGGTGTGCTTCTGTGTTCCTCGTGGGATTTCATTAGGGCCTTGTGGATGACAACAGAATATATGACTTGGCTCCGGACGGGAATTCGGAGAAAGTCATGGAATTTTGGAAGCCTTGACGGAACACAGGCTGTCCGCTGTTGGCCCGTTCCCCACCGAGGAGAAGGAGGAGAAATCCTGCTGCAGTGTGTGTTTGTGTGTGTGTGTGGTGGTGGGCCTTAAGGACATCCTCAGGGAGCTGACCCAGAACAATGACAGGTTTACAGCACAGCACCAGGCAGACTCACATGTGGCTAAAATCAAACAGAGACCAGGATCGCTCTGAGCGCAAGAGCAGATTTGACACAACCAGATCGTCCAGATGATTAGTAAGGCTGGTAATCTGTATTTCTGCCTTGCCAGGGAATCTAATGTATCTGTTCAATGCATCTACCTTCCTCACATAATCAAAAAAAGGCTTTTAAGAAGAAAATCCATGAGGAATCACTCAGTCTCCTGTATTTTGGACCATACTGCCTTTTTAGATTTGTTTTGCTGATGAGCAACATGCAACATTTTTCAAGAACTCTTTTAGATATATCCTGGCAAAAACTTGCTGATACACAGCTGGAGACTTGAAACAAATGAGGACTTGACTTGGAACTGACTGCTGTGAGACTTGACTTACTTCAGACTTGTGTAGTAGTGTCAAGTTTTGACCTAGTAAAATCTAGTGTCATTTAAAGGGCCAGACATGAAAGACTTGCAACTGACTTACATGTAGCCAATGATGACTTGATGCTAATGATGTTAAGAAAACTTGGGACTACAGGACTAAACTTGACTTAAACTTATTTTGACTGACTTGGGGCTTGGTCTCAAATGTCCTGTGACTTAATGTGAACCTAGTTTCACTATAACAATATTTGGGACTTGCCCGTAAAGGTCCAGTGTGTAACGTGTTTAGTTGTTCATTATCAAAATCTGTGTTGCCCGTTCACAAACTTGTCCTTTTTCATGAATATGTACCTCTACCATCAATTCCAAGTATTCCTTTTGGCTTGAAATTTTACATTTGCATTCGCGTGAACTGGGGTAGACGCTCCATATTCATGCGCCATTTTGAAATACGTTAGGGGCATACAGGACATACTGCTCCGCCTTTCGTGTTTTTGTCACATGATAAACTCACAGGTGCTGCTAATGGGTATCGTAGCTTCCCGGCCCCGGCAAGTTTGAAGAAGGAAACATGGAGGACCGCACGTATTCAAAATCCAAATTTCTGGAACAGGAGTCTTCTTCTTCGCCCAGAAAAAGAAAAAGGATATTGAAAAGAGCAAGAGAACGGCTTTTTGAAGCGTGAAGGCTACAGTAGCTGTAATATGTGATTTGAACTGCGTGGTGCGAGAGAGTTGATTGCGATATATGATCTCAACGCTAGATGGGAGAAATTCCCACACATTGGACCTTTAAGGACTTGAGACATGACCTTCGACTTGCTTTAACAAGATAAGGCTTAACTTGAGTTTGCTCTAAATGACTTAACTCAGTCCTATCTTGAATGAATAAATCAGACTTGCTATTATTGAGACTTAGTTGACACTTAGTTTAAGACTCACCATCACAAAACTTCCTCTGACTTGTTTCAAATGATTCTAGACTTGTTTAGGACTTGTACTTAAGGACATGAGACTTGGCTCAAGACTTGGTATTGCAAGACTTGAGATCTGAATTGGTCTCAAATGACTTGTGACTTAACGTGGACCTTTCTCGAAATTAATTGAGACTTAGACTTGGCTCAAATGAATTGTGATATGAAAAGGACATGTCTGGACTTGATTACATTACAAGACTTGAGACTTGACTTGAAGTAGTCTCAAATGACGTAATTTGACATAAACTTGTCTGTTAGAACTTGAGACATGACTTGAGACTTGCCATTATAAGACTTGAGACATGACTTTGACTTGTCTTGCGATACTTGTGACTTGACTAGGACAAAAGCAACTCTGACTCCTTGTCAGATTTTCACAATATCCAAGTTGCTGAGGACAGCGTCATAAATCTGAAGTTAAGACTGTGGAAATTGTGTTATCATATCCTTCTTGAATAGCTTTAAAGTCTTGGAAAGGATTTTCTTTCCACAACTGCTCAAGAACTTCATTATTTCCTACATTTGTTCGCCTCGGCTGTACGTGCAATGGAGGGTCAAAAATAAACCTTGGTCATGTTGTGTGCATAACCCTAAACCTAACCACAGGATTAAATAGCACCCATATGCACTGATGTCAGTTGGAAATTTGCAAAAACGATTGAATTGCATGCATAAACCTCATCCTCATATTCTGTCCAAAGGGTATACTTCTGCTATTTAATGCCATCCACACAAGAAAGCCACACCGACATGAAAGCAGAATCATATCCCACCTGAGCTTCAAATGATCTCTCCCTTTGGGCTATGAGCTTACTTTGTGGTCTCCCTTTTCCCTGCTCCCTGCTCTCTTAGCCATCCATCCCTCCGGTGCTGCTCCATTCAGAGAGAGAGAGAGAGAAAGAACAAACCACATGTTTCAGGGAGGAATCCTGACCGGGCAGCATCCCAGACCAAAGTACCTCCAGCTCTCCTGCCCCATGGCATCACTTAGCTCTACCCTGTCATTAAGGACAGGGTTGGATGATTTGTGTTGGAACGCAGCCCTTTGTCCGCGTAGGATGGATGCAGAAGGAGAAAGACAAGGAGTGAGGGGTGAGGGTGGAGGCGTGGGGGAAATGATAGGGGAATGATGTCATCTCAGGTCGGTGCTGGAAGTGGGCCGATAACTGTGGTGGCAGGAATGGTGTTGCCTTTGGGCTTTAATGCAGGAAAAGACAGATGGAGATGGAATGATGTGGAATATGGTGAACAAGAGTGTGTAATTTGGTATGTGTGTAGCTGGATGCGTAAATATGTGTATTTTGTTTTGTTTTGCACTGTGCACGAAACTTTCAGTGTGTTTGTATGGGTTTTCTAGTCTGTGTGCGAAGGCATGTGGTCGGAAAAGTATAGGCTGTTTTATGTTGCGTTTTCTCTTTGTTTCAGTGTTTCTTTAGTGGGTGGATGGTTGAATGAATCATTTGGACAGAGGCTGAGGTATCAGAAAGAGTGGTTTGGCTTGGGGGTGAGGAGGGGGGCGAGGAAGGGGGGGGGGGGGATGAAAGAAGGAAAACCAACTTGTACTTGTGGCTTCTGGATTCCTAATGCACACTACTGAACAGTGATGTCTGTCTCCCTCCTGCTACCTTCTAGTATGTAGTGTGGAACATATCAGATACACCACAGACAGCAAGGACTGAAAGTAATTATCCAAAGTATTTCTGTTCAAGTATAATGCTGAGCTTGTAGTTTATTTTACTTTGCCTTAAAGGATAAGCTGGGTCTTGTTTTCATAGTTTTGTTTTGGCCATTATTCCTATCCGTGATAATAGCATTGTACTCACAAGTTAATTGCTAAGATCTGAGAATGCAGCAACATTGCTAAAAAAGATATCAGCCAGGGCAAGAAAAACAGTCAGACAATAATAAAGGTTTTAAAACAGCCAATCTTATTTGGAAGAGCAAATGAAGGTGAAAAGTGAAATTATTACCCAATATTATTACAGATGCTTCAGGTATGCTCACTTGCCATTTTTCATCGCGTGTTTACATGATCTAAAATGTGGCCTTATTTATGTGATAAATATTATAAATATCATGTTATATGTATGAAATAATGTCAAAAATCTACGAAAGTGAGACTCAAGCTGAAATTATCCTCTTTATCTTATTCGATTTTCCTGTAGTATACTGCGTTGTTTTGCCTCTTTAGGCTTCAAAATATTATTCAAATTATAGATATTATTCAACAGTATATTATACATAGTATAGTACATTATAAACTATTATATAATAACTCTTATACCAAACTCTTTGGTTTGGTATAACCTGTGGCAGGCATCACCGTTAGTCATTGTTTGAGGAGTCACAAGCATAAAAGTTGAGAATCATTATATAACCCCCACTAAAAGCAATATAAAATACTGTAGAGTACCAGGAGGAGTTACAGGATGGGATTGATGAACTTGCTAGAATGAGTTATAGTTTATAACATAACATTGCTACTTTCTATTATTATATATTTTTTTATTATATAAGTTTTAGGCATTTACACTTTATCTTCTATTTCCACTGCACTACATTTGTGGGCTGTGTATATTACAGTTACAAGTTGCTTTTGCAGTGAAAACCCAACTTCAACAAAAAGACGATGCATCTTTTGACTGTCGGCCAGCTGTTAGAGCAAGCAATCAGATCAACCATAAATGGGCTGCAGGCATTTTAATGCCTTGTCGGTTTTTTAATGGCTTCGAGATGAAACACTTCCTTACGCTGAAGTACAAGAACTTTTTATCAACCGTGTTCTTTTCAATGTCATTCACATCAAACTACAACCACTGAATTTTGAATGGAGGACTTTACTTTTATTCATTTGTTAAGCAATTCCACTGAGCCAATAGTTACACATGCACACTTCACATATTAACACATTAATTTCAATGTAAAGTGCTAAGGAAACGGACTTGCTGTGCACTCTCTTTGTTATTTCACATATTTATTGCAACTTTTATTATCTCTGCCTCCAATAATATTTAGATGGAAGGGGACTGATAGAAGCAGAGTTCCAATAACAGAGATTAAGTGCTCTGGGGGTGATTGTGCAGCGTTTTTGAGGAGAGAGGCATCTGCCTAAGTAAACTCAGCCCAACAGTGAGGAATTGCGCTTTGGAACGTGGTGGTGTAACCGGAGCGCCGGTTTGGGAATAGCCCAAGGGAACTGAACTCAGTTTTCCAAAAACCTCTATCTCCTGCGATATGTAGTGTGATTTGAGGAGAGGCAAGGATTGTGTGTGTGTGTGTGTGTGTGTGTGTGTGTGTGTGTGTGTGTGTGTGTGTGTGTGTGTGTGTGTGTGTGTGTGTGTGTGTGTGTGTGGAAGTGGAGGGGCTTACAGAACGGCTAAGTCAGGAAAACAAGTCTCAGGAAACCCTATACATCACTCTGGCACCAACACAGACGTTCTTTCTCTTCCTCTCTCTCTCTCTCTCTCTCTCTCTCTCTCTCTCTCTCTCTCTCTCAGCAACTCCTGTCTTGCTGTATCTCACTCGCCCCTCTCTGGCTGCCTGTACTGAAGAAAAGAGGAGTGAAAGCAACAGCAGTCAGCGCAATAATGGAACAAAAGCCACCCTTGACACTCTGTGCTGTTAAGAAAACAGCGATGACCTTCTTGGGAGTTGAAACCTTTTGATAGCAAGAATCTCTTTTTATCTTTCTTTGCTGGTTGTTGGTGCATATTTGAAACATTTATGTTTACATCTTCAAGAGAAAACTACATAAATATGACAATACAATAAAATATGACATTACAATATGACAATTAAATTACTCCTTGGCACTTGGGATAAATAAAGATAAATATTTGTTTTTCTAAAAGGCCCAAGGATTATTCAGAATGGATAGTTTGGGGTTAAAGGGTAACTACATGTTTTTTCAACATATTTTCCTATGTTTTTGTGTGTAAAAGACTGATAGGAACAACAATCTTTGAATTTGGTCCAGTATTAAGCGTGAATGCTGTAACCGGCAGTCACAGACCGAGCTGCAATGTAACCCTATGGGGCAAATGTTCAGCGTCAGTGTGGTCCACTAAAAGTGCTGTTTTTGCCACTAAAAGGCTCAGATTATTATTCTAAGTGTCTGACAACATTATGGAAAGGATCCCTACAGATATAGACCTTTTCAAAAACCTCTTTGAGACCTTTCTATTTAACCAGAAATAGCACTGAGGTTGCTAGCGCTAAACCCACCAGACTTCATTTAAAAAAATAGTACTTTTAGTGTATAGAGCCAACATATTTTCACATGTAAATCGGTAAACTGTGTTTATTTCAACCAAAACTAGAGTTGTGATGGTTGAAAAAGTGGAAATAAAAAAAGGATCTTACTCTTTAACAGAAGAGTTCCACCACAAGAGGTTCACCTCCTTAGAAATCCTTTCCATAGTGTTGTCAGACACTTAGAATATTAATCTGAGCCTGTCGATGGTAAAACAAACACTTTTGTGAAGATAAATAAGCTGCATGATTGCCCTATTAACTTACATTGTAGCCTGTTTCGCCGACTGCAGCGATCTTGCTTAATACTGGACCAATGTCAAAGATTGTTGTTCCCATCAGTCACTTAGACACAAAAACATAGGAAAATAGGGTCCAGGTTAAAAGAAATGGTAGTTACCCTTTAAGTGTTAACAATGCATAAAATAACTGTGTATGAGAAATGTATAGCTCGTAGTGACAAGCCCACAAAGAATAATTGCTGCTAATGTGAGTTGCTCAAAACCTTTCTTTTTAGTAAACTCTGTGTAGACAAACAATGTTCTCAATGCTCGAGTTCATGTGTAGAGCCCCTGGTGAGACTTCCATTCAAAAGGCCATTTGACCGAAAAACGAGAATATGGTAAATCTTAAAAGTGACGCTTTCGTCCTAAATATGCTTTTAAACAAAAGTTTGACTCGGGTACATTCACAAAAAGACCTTAGGTTGCATTTTGGCGAGAGTTACGCTTTAAAGGTGTTGAGTACCGATACCCAGCTCCAGCTACTGCAGGTTTAACAATACGCAGGGGTATTTAGAGTATGAGTTTTTAGCTTTTGAACAGGATTCTGACCTCTATTTGGTTCCATTTTCTTTTTCGCTCTTTCTCTGATTTTCCCTTTTCTGGTATCCTGACTCATCTCTTCTCTCTTTTGCATACAAGTTCTCTCATCTCTCTATCAGTTCAATTAAAAGATGCTTTGTATGTCCTCAAACCACTAATGTATATCACATTAGCTATCTCTTTGTCTTTCTTTTTCTCACCCTCTCTCTGCCTCTCAAGCACGTACACACTTCCCCTGCCTGCACTCCTTTATCTTATCCCTTTTCCACTTTCCCTAAAGCCGTTGTCTGTCTCTGTCACCCCCCTTTCCTTTTTCAAAAACACTTTCCACTGCTGTTTCACTCTTTTCTCTATCTTTTCTTCCTATTATCCCTGTCTCCCCCCTCTTTCCACATCTCTGGACCCCTCACTGCACCTCCCACAACAAACACACCTACTTATAACACACCCCAGTGATCTTTCTTTCATTTTTTCCATTTGTTTGCTTCCAACTCTTTTTCCTTTAAACCTCATTCTCCCTGTCTTTCTCTTTCTGTTGTTTTCCTCTATCTATCATTATCAGCCTCTGTTTCCTTGTCCCTCTCAGCCTCCATCTTATCAACATGTCCTCTCTCTACTCTCCCCCACAGTTCTTCCCCCTGTCTCCCTCTCCTCTCCTCTCCTCTTTCTCTAGCTTTCCCTTTCCAGCTCTCTCTGTCTCTCTGCCCTTGGTGTGTGTGGGGGCAGCGTGTGGTCAGACCTGCAGGCATCAACTGCACAGGGCCACTGCCTCGGGCTGTGTGTGTGTGTGTGTGTGTGTGTGTGTGTGTGTGTGTGTGTGTGTGTGTGTGTGTGTGTGTGTGTGTGTGTGTGTGTGTGTGTGTGTGTGTGAGATTGGCACAGTCCCAGACCTACCTCCTGTGGTGAAACCCACTCCTTTTCTTCTTAGCTGCCTGGACTGTTGCCCAGACTGACCCAGATACAAGCATGCAAACACATTCACAGATAACCTGACACGCAGATGTGATGCATTAATACACACAGTAACCCACACAGATTAGTCTCAGAGAGCAGAAAATCACTATTTCTATAACTCTTTCAGTTGGCCTCTATTAACAGTATATGCATGCATTCAGATGTTTGTGTTACTATTTGCCTCTTCTTGTAGATATGCATTGTGCCTACAGTGTGTGTTTGTGTGTGTGTGTGTGTGTGTGTGTGTGTGTGTGTGTGTGTGTGTGTGTGTGTGTGTTTGAGATTGTATTGGCAACCAGTGTTTATGCATGTCACACACAATAGGCCTGACTTCCACCTACTCCCATTCTACAAATTGATGTGTATATCATTCAATTTATGATGTTTGCATTTGATTAACTTGTATATACAAGAAACTGTTCCCATTCACAATAAAGGAAAATTCCACACTAAAATAAATAACTAATGAAAATAAATAATCTGGAAGTAAGAAATTTACTGCACAAAACTACAAAAACTGGCACATGTAAAGTGTGTAAGAGTGGATTTTTGTAATAAAAAAAAATAAAAAAAATAAAAAAAGGCATTGACTTTAAACTGGATTCATAGGAGAAGCAGTTGGTGTTTTATCAGTCCTCTGGCACATCTTACACAGCCGTGTCACTCTTTCCATGTCATGGTCAACTAGCGTGTGGCTGCTGGCCTCCGCCCTCTCATATCTGCACCTTGGGGCCTTTGAGCCAGTGAAAAGCTGTGTTATTTATTCTCACTGCCTGTTGCGGTCTTGGTGTTGCTTTTTTTCTTCTTGTTTTTCCTCATATCCCCACCTTTTAATAACTCCATTCCCTCTTCATGACTCCCTACTCATTTATCCTTAGAGTAATAGATAGAAGAGTAATAGATAAAAAGACAGATGGATAGAAACATTGAGAGCTACCACAATTTGTCCCAGATCCTTTCCCCAGATGCAATGCAAACGAAGGCCACCGCCAGGCCAATAGCAGCCCCGACCACTTGTTCCCTGACACTTGGATGCCAGCTCCTCTGTGGTTTCAGCCAATGAGCTCACCCCTATTGAAAATAACAGCAGTGACATCACTGTTTTGGCCCATCGCAGCTCCCACCCAGTCGGGAGTCAGAGGTAACCCGCAGTGAAGGCAGAAAGAGGCTAAAAGTGAATGGAAAGAATAAGAGAAAGGGGGAAAAGACGGGAAGATGGTTTTTATTTAAAGGTAATAAGGTTGGTTTATAGTCTGAAGAAGGGGAAGGAGAGGGTGAGGCCGGATTGAGCACAGACAACGGAGACACATATACACGTTTATAAATAGATGCACATTTTTCTGTTGGCCTCAGCCTTGTGTTTTGGCTCCATCTTTGTCTATGTCTACCAACATTTAACTTCTGTTGGAGCAGTTTTGTTTCAGCGAGGTTTCGTTTGAACCTTTATACAAAACTGTCTGCCTGTCTTTCCCCCGCTTTTTTTCCCCTCGAGGGTGATACCATCTGGTGTTCATGACACTGCCTCACGTTGATCTCCTGACCTTTCAACTTTGACCACTGCAAGAACCCCCCCCCCCCCTCACACACACACACACACACACACACACACACACACTTTCGATTTACTGGCCAGTTAGCCACCTGACACACATTTATGTGAGAACACGTGCGCACAATAATTAATTATTTCTAATTAGCTTCTCTTTCTTTTGCATGGATGAATTTTCAACATGACAATATGGGAAAGATTACTATTTAACCATAACGAACTATAGCCAGATCTTACCATTGCAGGTACAGGAGGAGTCAATGTTGGACTGAATTCATGTTTTACAGGAGAAATCAGTGGATCCAACTTCACTTCCTGCTGAAATGTATTCCATCTGAGTGGAGCAATGAATTCATTGAAACCCCTTTTTCCCGAGCTCTTGCATTCGGGACCCTCCAGAATGAGACGCTCCTGAATGAGGAGCATGAATTAGTTTTTTGTTGTTGCTCTTTTATTTTGTTTGTTGTTTTTCATCGCATTTATTGCCGGAGTGAGATCAGTACGAGCTCATTGTAAGACCTGAAAACTGGATTGTAGATTGCCAATGACCAAGAAGAAGCTAATGTGTAAAAATTGTATCTTCTGCATAAAAATTATGTTTTGAAAGTTTTACAGAGGAACAGATCTTTTTAATGTATAGATAGAATAGCAGAGGCCCTCGAACAGACCCTTATGGAATGCCTTACTGATCCTTAAGAAATCACAACAAGAAATCAACAAATATGGAACTGTCCTACAAGAGGAACGAAAGAATCCGTCGTTTCAGCAAGTGCCCCAAAATGACATATGTTTAAGTTCCGCCCTCTAGCAGTCATAGTAATTGTGACGGGAGCAAATGAGGAAATCAGGTGATGTTATTGTAGAACAACAACAACCATGTAGGGAGGAAGTCAGGGTGGATGAATTAGTCAACAAAACACGGGACTTTGATACAGGAGACCGCTGTTTGTTTCCTGTTTCAAACTGACAGTCAGCATTCGTTCCCTAACCTTAACCACGCGTTTGTTATTGACACCATGGCAATGAAGCTCTCATAAACAAAGTAGTTATTTTAGCCCAAACCACGATCCTTCCCTGCACTTAACCAAGTAATTTTTGTGCCTAACCTTAACCAAAGCTTTGTCACATTATAAAACTGATTTGGCAATGGGGGCGTCAGATCAGAAAAGAGGGCATGGACACACGGTATTTTATAGTTTAACTGAGATCTATCAAGAGTGCAAGAGCACCATCAAGATGAAATGAGCAAAGTATGTGAAAGTATGTGCAAAGTATGTGAAGGAAATGTGCATGATCAACTGTATGAAATGCTTTGCTTAGATCAACAAAGAGGCCAACACGGTGTTGTTTTTCAAAGCTGAATAACTTATTATAGCAGCTACTCGGTAAAAACTTGAACCACATTAATTCACATTGTTCCCCTCGTTGGGAGCACGTGGAAAATATTCGATCTTGGTATGCCAGTGAGCATTTGGGATGATTGGAATCACCAGCCCTTGCGGTCACAACCTCACTTCATTAACCTTGAGAGGGTTAGTGTCACCCTTTCCTCCCTGTGATGTCATGTTCAGTGATGGGGCTCGGGAGGGGGCTCAAAGGGGATCTGTGTTTGTGTGTGTGTGTGTGTGTGTGTGTGTGTGTGTGTGTGTGTGTGTGTGTGTGTGTGTGTGTGTGTGGACTTGGTGGTAGAAGGGAAAAGGAAGACAAGGGGAATCCTATTTGTTTGTTTTGCCCTCCAGACGTGTCCGAGAGCAGATTAAGGGATTTAGCTTGAGGGGGGGAGGGGGGTGGGGGCTTAAACTCGTCACCCATCTACATCCATGGTTGATGAATACATGAATACACACACAAACGCACTGAGGAGGTCAAAGAAATTAAGAAGTTTTGTTTAAGATAAAAGCCACAGCAGTGGGAGATAATTGGATGGATGGAGGGATAGGTTAGACAAAATGATGAAGGGATGGTGGAAGGGGAAAGAAGACAAGAAGTTGTGTGTTGACACAGTGATACCTCTTCCAGCCGTCTGATTTTCTCTTGTTTGAGTGCTAATCCCTAACTTTAAGTAGCAACAGAATTAGGGACCCCAAATCTTGTAGCTTTGCCAGGTCTCGCACGCAATGGCTGTCTTAGACAGAAGCTTGACTGTTAGCAAGTAAAACATTCTGCACTGCTCTACAGCACCTAGACAATTAATCATGTTTATTTTGGCATGATTTTAAAATATTATGCGTTTAAGTTTCTTTTTTAACCGCAAATCCAAAAAGGACTTTTGTGAAAGCTAAGTAAATTTTCTCAGCGTAATTCCTAGGTACTTTTACTTTACAGGAGTATTTTCATTTAATGGTACTTTATCCTTAAACTCCACCCTCTTTCAAAGAGCAATACAAAAAACATATAATCAGTTTAAAAATAGGTTGCACCATTATAGATTGAACTATCCAATAGTATATAAAGCTGGTAGTATTAGCTCCTTAACTAACTTGTTAATGCATATATAATAATAACAATACTAACATACATTTTTCTAATATTTATAGACTTTTAAGTAAAGTTTTTAATGCAGTACTTCTTGTTGACTTTTTTACATTGTGGTATTGTTAAGTTTAGTAAAAGGTCTGAATACTTTTTACACCGCTAAAAACAGATAATTTATAATAATAATAATAATTTATAAAATAATTGATTAATGGAGCACAAGGCGATGTCTTTGAATAGGGTTTTTTTTGTCTTTCCAACAATCCAAAGAACAAAGATATAACATTTACAAAGATACAAAACAGAGAAAAGCAGCAAATCCTCACATTTTAGATGTCGCAAGCTGTGAGTATTTGGCATTTTTGTATGATAAACGATTAATCAATTATCAAAATAGTTAATTTTGCATCTTGCAACTAAACTAAACCTTCTGATTAATCAACCGACCATTTCAAGCTTCTTTTTTATTAATGCATTTGGAAGTGAACACCACCTCCTAACACCAGCTTGCCACGTGTGCATATGCGTGTGTGTGTGTGTGTGTGTGTGTGTGTGTGTGTGTGTGTATGTGCGTGTGTGTGTGTGTGTGTTCTTGTTTAACTATATTTGTGGGGTCCAAAACCCGGAAATACAGTATACTTGTGGGGTCCGGACAGCTTTGTGGGGCCAAAATGCTGGACCCCAAAAGTGTAAAGGGCTGTTTGAGGGTTAAGACTTGGTTTTAGGATTAGGGTTAGAATTAGGTTATGGTTAGGGTGAGGGTAAGCGTTAAGGTAACTAAGGCATTTAGTTGTGATGGTTAAGGTTAGGGTAAGGGGCTAGGGAATGCATTATGTCAATGACGGGTCTCCACAAAGATAGTGAAACGCACTGTATGTGTGTGTGTGTGTGTGTGTGTGTGTGTGTGTGTGTGTGTGTGTGTGTGTGTGTGTGTGTGTGTGTAATTTTGGTGGGGTTAAGAGGAAGGGGGTGGGGTTGAGGGGAGTGTAAACTGCAAACAAACGAATGAACGCCAAGCTCAAATTCAACCGCAGGTCGCCGAGGCTGGGCCCAGGGCCTACCGTGGTGTGGCTCTTTTGTAATGTATATCAAGTTCACCAAGGGCCTTTTCATCTGACAGGCCATTGTTAAGGGAGGCTAGCCGGCGTTCTACTCCCCTCTTAACCCCACCCACCCGACACGGGAGCAGGTTGGCTTGCAATTGTTTTATGGAAATGCATGCGGGCCTGGCCGGGTGTCTGCCAGGCGAGGACGGAGGGGAGGGGGGATACTGCGTCTCTGTGTGTGTGTGTGTGTGTGTGTGTGTGTGTGTGTGTGTGTGGGTGGGTGGGGGGGATGTGACGCCGACCCCAGCAAACGCCCCTGACCCTGAGCAGATGGCGAGGCAGGGTCTCTCCACTGAGCCAGAATTAATAGCGTGTGCCATGTCACATTGTCTGAGATGGGCCTGCTGAAAGCAACCTCCCCCGCCTCCCACTTCTATCCTGATTTTTGCATCCCCCTCTCCCCGATCTCTCTCTTTCTCTCTCTTACCTACCTTTCTTTGACAGCTCTTTTGCCACATCTCTCTGCTTCTATCCTTTTTTTTTCTTGTCTTCCCCCCTCCTCTTCTTCTGGGCCTTTTCTACCTCCCATACATCACATCACTTGTCTCTTCCTTCTCCCCCCTCCTCTGATCACGCACTACATCCACAATCTCCTCCAGCTTCCCCACAGAGTGCTTACTCTTCCAGGCACTCGCTTGCTCATTCAGTCACTCATTCATTTATTCACGTGCGCCTAATTCATCCTTCTTTTTAACAGACACTCATTCACAGGATTGCCCACTCGCCGAGGCTTTATTGGAGGACAATTAAGGCACCTGCATTTCTAAAGCTTCCCCGCTGAATGCCTGCCACCCATTTCCTCACCCGTCTGTTCACACTACTACTACTGTTCACTCGCTCACTTGTTCTCGCATCCGGCCTCGCTCACTCGTTCATGTACAGAGTTGCTGGCTCAGCCCATCACTTCATGTCACTCAGTCACGCCACATAAATGCAGAGAAATCTGAAAACACACCTCTTTTCATCAGTGTTGGTCTTCCATT
Source organism: Sander vitreus (assembly GCF_031162955.1). Lineage (NCBI taxonomy): Eukaryota > Metazoa > Chordata > Actinopteri > Perciformes > Percidae > Sander > Sander vitreus. The sequence goes on from NC_135873.1 coordinate 6,242,435, forward strand.
TATACTAAGACCACAGAAACCTTTTCAAAAATGCATCTGAAAATCCTGGTCTCACATTACAGTGTGGATGGGGAGTTTTTGTCAAGAGGTGATTTATGATCATCACATGGTGCATTTTTGAGAATCTCCTTTTTCTAGTGCACATGCTTGCAAAACATTTCCTCAAAATTGATGAAAAGCCACTTGGCGGAAATAGTACAAAAGTGCTGGTGCAGGCTCAAGTGGCCAAAATACAAAAAACATAATACACCACATACAGTATATGATACACAACATGGGAAAGACGGGCTCTCCAGACTTGCCAAAGGACCACAATGGAAATAAGCGCTTGGGCTTTATTGTGTTTTTATTATTTTGACAAATGCACAAAGATATAATACCTCCTGGTGAGGCGGCTGTGCATTTATTATTTATATAATGTATATCATATATTTTTATATTGTCAATAAACAATTTCAATCAACTAATCAGACAAAAAATCTTGACTCAAGGCACCACTTACTGGCTTTTTTTTTTAAAGCTTTCAATCCGACCGAGTTTGCTAGATTGTTATGGTAACAGTGGTGTAAACTACTGTTTTCAAGATCAACTTTCATGCTCAACATGTTTTAGTTTAATTTAGTTAATGTAGGAGGTAGGAAAAATAAATCCATACAATCATATAAGTAAATATCTTCAGTTTAAAGAGAAGCGGGGGGGAAAAAGGGCAAAATGTGGATGCCAAAGAAAACTGAGCTGAGCTGTTACCTGAGTATCAGAGGTGAATAAATAAATAAGACTAAGAGTCTACAGCCATGCTAGTGGCTCTGTGAGACTGTACTTAAGCTAAATGCTAATGTCAGAATGCTGACAGATCTGGGCTGACATTTAAACATGTTCACAATGCCCATGCTAACATGCTGATATTTAGCAAGTATAATGTTTACCATGTTTACCATCTTAGTTTAGCATGTTAGCAAGATAGCTTTTGCTAACAGGCACTAAACACACAGTACAGCCAGGTCATAAAATAATGTATTTCCAAATTCATCCCGAGAGAAACATGAATCTCTGTCCCACATTTCATGGCAATCGACACAATAGTTGTTAAGATAATTTCGTCTGGGCCAAAATGGTGTGTGGATGTCCACTATCTAGTCTATGGGTGTGGATCCATCACAAATATTTGCAGGGCCTTCCTCTCTCCCTTTTTCTCTCCTGGAGCGGCAGGGTGGCTGCCAAGAGTTGATAAGAGGGTCAGGGATATGTTCAAACTCACCCCTTCTCCTTGTTTCCACCCCCATCCTTATCATCAGTCCTCCTCCCCCCCCCCACCTCGGCCCACACTGACCCCCGCCTCCTTTGACTCTATCGGCCTCCAGACAGACAGCCTGGGAGATAGAGGACGAGGAGGACGCAGAGGGTCACGGCCTCAGCGGGCAGGCACTTGGCCAAAGAGTTTGGGTGTGGGTGTGGGTGTGGGTGTGGGTGTGGGTGTGCATGTGTATGTTGCACTGTATCACCTCTTCCCCTTTGCGTGTGTATCATAGAATTTTGCACGCGCTGCAAAATGTTTGCTAGTGTGTAAATATATTTGTGTGTGTGTGTGTGTGTGTGTGTGTGTGTGTGTGTGTGTGCATGAGGAGAGAGAGAGGTCAAGGTTTTAGAGGCTCACTTGGCTGAGGCTCGTTCCCTCCAAACCCCCCACCAGCCAAACATGCTGCACTTAACAAAGTGAAGCTGTCTATCTGAACACTATCTCCTAAACAATTGCAATAGCAGCCCAGAATTTCATACAAATATACAATATATCATGTTTTCCAAGTTCATGAGTGCATGAGTTACAGGAAATGAAACTAAACTTACAGGAATATTAGTTTAATGATTGCAGGAGCAATTATTAGTTTTCATTTCACTGAAACAATTCATTCTAGATGTCCTCAAGAAACAGAAATGTATTTCTTTGGGTTTGGGTTGAGCTGACCAAAGTACTTTGTACCCACTAATAACTGTCCATCAATCTTTTTGTCATGATATAAGACAGCCTGTCACTCGCTCTTGTTAAAAAAACATTAACATTCTGTACTGTAACATTATCAGGCTGCTTCTGCTATGAGCCTTCACCAAGCTTCGACTCTAGAAGTCTTAACTGACAAGGGCGGCAGGCCAAGCTAAACGAGTTATGCTCTTAGTTTACTGGATGTGAATATCCCAGGAGGGTTTTCACAAAGTGGAGAGCTTTACTTATGTTGGATAGTTCCATTGTTATGACATTTTGACCCTGTTCCTGATTAGTCTCTTAAGGGTTTGAATTTTGGAGGAGTTTTTGCTCTTTTTTTTCTGGGACAAAACCCCTCTAAAAAACCATGGCTCCCGGCCTAGCCGACCGCAATACCAAATCTTTAGGCTCAGGAGATGATGTTTCAACCACATCCTGACAACAAACAAAATAACTTGTTGAGGTTAGAGGATTCTTGCAGCCTTTACTTCTTATATCTTCCATAAATCAGACTTTGGATTCATGTGCATACAAAAGGGGTCAAGAGGAGATTTTGTTTGGGGCTGCATGCATCGACTCATATTTTCCGAGGTGGAACGTGGATGTCAGTCACAGTAAAACACGTCCGATGAAGCACTCCAGAAGTGAAAGTGACTGCATGCATCACAGCTGAGTCACCAAAGAAAGCACCGATGGAGTGAAAAATACAAATACAAATCAACTCAGATTTCCCCTTTGCGTGTTTTATGATTAACTTGACTCTTTTGTATCACTCTCACTTGTCTGATGTCATTAAGGTTTGTGAGATGATTCTAAAGAAATTGCCTTTAATAACTAACTGACATAAAATAATGCATTTTGGTAATTTCAGCTATCCGACTCATGCTGATTCATCCTGGGAGGGGTCAATGAATGTACATTTGTTACAACACTTTGTTAAAAAAAAAGAACATGTTTTTGAGTTCCTGTGCTCTTTAGTTAACAGCTACACTTGAACAAATTTGATTTATGCTCAATACACTGCTTAAGGGAGTCTCAGTGGTAGATGTTAAGGGATTGGAGAGCATTGCACATTTCTTTTCCGCACTAACATTCTTCCATCTGTACTGAGAATTGGAACCAGTTGCCTTTAAGATGCCTGTTTGGCTTATCTTGTAGTGCTCCTAATGCTCCTACTTCCTGATAGAGCAATCTAGTGTTTTAGGACACTTTTTTTAAAGGACTAGCATGCTTATTTGTTGTTATTTCTTTACAAGAATCAATATTAATATTGTGTACAGACCTTAAGACAGGCAAGGTTAGCTTAGCATAAAGACTGGAAGCAGTTGTAAACAGCTAGCCTGGCTCTGTCTGAAGTTAAACAAATAGAGCTACCACACACAGTTTGGAGCACAGGTTTTGGTATAGGTCTCTGATCAGCCACAGTGGTACCAAACCTGGAAACCTCATGTATGACAAGACTCTGAGAGGCTGCACACAATCACTGCATCCAGCTATTGACAAGAAATAGTTAGTCAACGTAACTCCAACTAAAATCACAAATTGTTGTTTATACACTTCAGTTTGTGTGTGTGAGTGTGTGTGTGTGTGTGTGTGTGTGTGTGTGTGTGTGTGTGTGTGTATTACATATGCTTCAGAGGTGTTAGCAGGCATTTATATTAATTTTGGACAGAGAGAGGCTAAGCAAAGCTAACCAGCTGCTGGATGGTTAGCCAAGATCAGCATAGCATTACTGGCTTCGTATTTACCGAACAGACACCTGGAGCGTGGTATCAATCTTCTCATCTAGCACTTGGCAAGAAAGCAAATAAGCGTATTTCTCAAAATGTCAAACTATTCCTTTAACCCACAGATCAATCAGGTCAATCTCTTTTTCTCACTCTTGATGAAAGAGATCATTTTAATGATGATGCTAAAAGAAATCCTCATTATGTATTTTCAGGGCTTCCGTAGAACTCTGTAGATATTTTGTATCTTCCAGTGAAATGTTACAATGCAATGTTTTTCATATACAGCAAATCAAAATATACGGTTGGATGCCCACCAATGTGGGATTTCACTTCATTTAAGCCCACTGACATACTTTAATTCCAAATAAATCCCGCTCTTATAATGTCACATTTTTCATGGGAAAGTTTGCAAGCATAAATAAAGGCAACAAGCTGCTTTTATACTTTCCATAACATAATGAATTCAACAGCTCATGAGCTCTGCTTTTTTAATCAAAGTACAATACCCTGAGGCAAATGCTGATTTAAAAAGATGGCGACAAGAAGCAAAGCCAAGTCGGTCCAGACCAGACCTGCACTCATATAACTTTTTATGAAAAGGCTTCCCCCTCGTGAAAACTAAAATGAAATCTGCTGTGTACAATCCTCAGCAGGACAATTTGAAAAGTCCTATAGTTGCAGAGCTGCCATCTCTCCTCTGTTAACAGAAAAAACATGTTGTTTTTTGCTTTTTGTATCTATCTGTGCTTGCTGTTTCTACTGATAACCATCGCACTGATGGATTTATGGGTCCTTGTGATTGTGTCGTCGTGGCTGTAAAAGTCTATAATCTAGCTCTATTACAACAGTATGAAAGGCTGTCAAAACACACACACACTGCATGTGGATTGATTGCTACTGATTATAAATTGGTTGTGTTATCAGTTATCAGGCGAGCTGAGCTGATTATAAAGGCTTTCATTAAAGCAATAAAGTATCTGTTTCTAAAGGTAGACTCTACAAAGCCACTACAAGTCAATAATATATTGCTTATTTTCCAATGTCATATACAGGCTATGTCATAGCTGCCAAATAGTGTGCCTGTGCTGCTCTCACCCTATATATGTGTGGCAGTTTGAACTCACTGTGAACCATACAGGTCCAGAAAAGGGGAAACGTCTCTTTCCTCATACCTCCGTTTCGCCTCTCTTACAAAAGATTAGGCTTGCAAAACAGGCGCTTTAGCTCCCTTGACAGTCTGCAAACTTATCACCCTGTCATTTTTTCCCGCCAGCTCTGTGATGTCTTTGGGACCTACTTTTAATGACAGTCATGTGATAAAAAAAAAAGTGGGAGGCTTTGAATAAAGGGCGAGAGGGGAGTAAAGGCGTGCCCATCTTGGATCAATCGTGCTCTCCATTTGTCAAGCTGTCTGCCCTCATCCACCCTCGGGTTATCCCATGTGGCTGGAGAGCAAGATAGATGGACATAACGGACGGATGGACGCCCTTCCCTCGGCTGTGAACTCAGACTCACACAAGCCAGACTTGATTCATTTATCTTGTGATGTTCACTGAGGGAATATGATATCATCAAGTTGCTGCATGGCTTGAAAAGTTTGTTTACTGCGTTAAATGTATGTAGAAGTTGCACGAGGTGTCACATTCTGCTTAGTTGTCTCTGTCTGGCACCCAGCTGATCCGTCTTATCTGTCTGCTCACCAGTCTAACATTTGACCCAGTGTCTCTCGACCCACCTTCTCCAGTCTGTCACTCGTTCTCACTTTAACTGTGTGTGTCTGCTTATTTCAGGAAGTTTCACCACCCCCTGGCCGTATGAAATGACTTTGAGTCAAAGAGCTGCTAATCAGGAACCTAAAACTGCACTTCCCTAATTGGCTCGCTTTCTCCTTTGTTGTGTTTTCACTCCTCAAATCTGCAGATAAAAATAATTTCTCCCTTTATTTTTTATAATAAGTGCTAGCAGTGCTTAGATGGATAAGCGGGATGTGAAAATTGCCTGAACCACAGAACAAAACTCGTTAATTCCACAGTTTCAGCTTAGCACTCAAAAGAAATGAATTATGAGGCTTTACTGTCAATCTTTGCAAGTTCGGTGACCCCTTAACCTTTTTTATAAACAAATATCAGTGTTGGATAACAAACAATACATTTGACAAAGTGACAATATGTAGGCCAAATCTATATTGAGATAACACAGATGGGATGATCTACTGGTGAGGGCAGTTTCCACATGGGGACAAGAATCTTTCTATCTCAATATCCCTTTCATTCTGATTCATGAGCTTAAGCAGTCAAGTGAGTGGATTTATAGACCTGAGGCTTATGGCTTAGTCATGATTGCTTGAATTGGCTGTGTCTCAATTAAAATAAATGTTTTTTTTACTCCTAATGAGAGAATGGCACATGGGAGAAGATTGAGACAGCTGTAGAAACTCACTACTAGCTCATTGGTTGGAAAATAACATGAAAAACCTTTCAAACAAATCTAGAAAAATTGTGTTGCCAGACGCAAGATATATGCAAGGGTCTCAAGGACACTTAAAATCATATGTTTGAGTGTTCTTTAAAGGGTGTTATATGTTTTACAATAGCCCAAAAGGTCAAAGTTCAAATCCTGAATACCTCTAAATTTAAAAGTTAACACATTCTCAATAAAAGGGGCTGTTCTCCTTTCCTATTTCACTCCCATTTTCTCTGAAAAGAACTTGCACTTGTGTAGCCTTTTTTTATTTATTTTTTATAGTGTTCAGCTGTAAAACATTTGAGGAAACTTTATGCTTCCCTATTCAACTCTGAGGGTAACTGGAGGTTCTCCGCCGACTATAAAAAGAAAGGGAAAGGAAAAATGGTTAGGGGCAGGATGAGGTCCTCGTCTCTGTGTCTTCATAGTGTAGGCCGCCGTCCAGGCACACTCTCAAGCAAAACCTCATCCATGCAACTCTTTTCTCTTGATTTTTTCTCGTCCTCTTTCTTTCTGGCAGAAGAGTGAAGCTCCATAAAAATGAATTATGCATCTGAAAATATTAAGTGTGTAGAGTGTACACTGGAGAAGATGGCATCTGCTACTTTATACAGAGAAAGTGTCTGTGTGTGTGGATAGGTAGGCAAACATACTCTTTTTAAGCATGCTTGATTTGTTCTTCTTCCTATAAACTTAAAGGAACAGTTAGATGTTTTGTAAAGTATGCTCATAAGCTTTCCTGCCAATAGTCTGTATGTTAAATATGAAGCTGGAGCCAGCAGCCGGTTAGCTTAGCTTAGCACAAAGACAGAGGGAAACAGCTAGCATGGCTCTGTCCAAAGGTGATCAGCACCTTTAAAGCTCACAAACTAATATGTTCAAGATTCAAGATTCCTTTCATTGTCATTCAGCAAAACACAGAAATGTAAAGCATGCACCAAATTACGAGCATGGCTCCTTTTAAAAACAAAGATAAAAACAGGGTAATAAATAGAGCTCTGAATATATATATAAAAAACAGAATAAATAATTTCCAGCAGATTATTTTGTACGTAGGCTACGACTATGTGATGTATTGCACTTGTAAATAGTATTACAATTTGCATAGTAAAGCACAGTTTAATGGTGTTTAGTTGAGTTTATTAGTCTGATAGCAGCTGGGTAAAAGCTATTTTTTCAGTCTTGTCGTGCTGCAACGTAGGTTGCGGTATCTCCTGCCTGAAGGCATGGAGGGAGAACAGGCTGTGACATGGGTGGGTGGAATCTTTTAGGAAACTGGTGGCTTCTCTCCCGTTTGTCTAATCCGTATAAAAACGCGACTGTAAAAACAACAGTTTCTGGTCTCATATAATTCTCGGCAAGAATGCGAATAAGCATTTTTCCAGAAATGTCCAACTCTTTTACCAGTCTGGCCCAAATATTGCAAAAAAAAAAAAAAACTAAGCTTGTAGTTTAAAATATTAAATGCATTTAAACATGGTAGCAACTCTGCCAACTATTTGTGTTGTATTTGTCGGTGTTTTTCCATACAAAACAGCCTCAGGCAGATCACACACACAACATCTGAACAAATGAGAGCATTGACTCGCCATCAGTGTGGTCTCAGAAGCCTTCCCTTTTTTGAAGTTTGAAAAACACCCACAAGAAAAGTCACTTGTAAGGTGAACAAAGATGCCAAAACTGATTAGGGACAACAAAACACAGACCTACATGAAGGTTTACGGCTTTCTGACCCCTCCCAGATAAACAAGAATGACCTGACTAGTTTGTGGTGGGGATGATATAAATACACACTTTTGCAAATGCACTCTGGCTGGGGGACAAACCGAGGCAAACAGAAAGGCTAATAAAGCCCATGCCACATTTCCAAGAATGATCATTCTAAATAATAGCCTCCCTTGTACTTTGACTGAGGTTTTGGCTGTGAGGAGGGTGGTCATGGGGCTCCCCAATGTGATGGCAATGTACTAATCTGCCCTGTATGGCCCTTTCACATGTGTTCACACCATTGTTTCCAGTTCTAAACAGGAACTGCAATGTTACCCAAGGGAATAGTAAATTTGGTGTGCAGCAAGAAACCCTTTAATTCCTAGTCTTATTTAAAGTCAGCGTGTCCTTGCAGTCTCATCCCCTCTCATGCTTGTTGTCTACTATTGTGAAGTATTGTAGAATAAAAAGGATATTTTAGCTGTAATTACATGCAGCTGTTAATGCTGAATACTGCAGAGACGCCATGAGGATGCATACTACAAAATCTGCGTGAGCCTGGGAAAACCGAGGGTTTCCTCACCACTAAACCGATCGGTGAAGTAATTTATTACCCGGTAAACACGTGGGAATAGTATTTCAGCGCCACAAGATAAACAACTTCTCCGCTTCACGCACATCTCGCGATAGGGGACGCTCCCTCTATGCTCGCCTATTGTGAGAGTTTTCCAAGCCTCGCGTGATCTGTGAAGTTTCCCACGCCTGTTGTTGTGGCGTCTGCCCTTTTTTTTTTTCTCTCTCTCTCTCTCTCTCTCTCTCTCTCTCTCGCTGCTACCCGCCGCCTCCCCTTTTTCTCTGTCTTCCTCACCCACCCCCTTTCTCTCCGTCTCCCTCGTCCCTACACCTCCAGTCTGCTTCTGTTGTCTCGGCGGATTGTTGGACTGTGGGAGAGAAAGGATATCGCGAGTATTGGAGTTTTGGTGAGAGTTTGTGGAAGATGGCGCCTGTTGTGACAGGGTGAGTCTGAGATTCGGGGCTGGCGGTGGGGAGCGGAGTTGAAGAGAATACAAGTTATTACCGTGAAACAGCTTAATTGTAATCCATGTGTTGTAGCCTGGGTACAATGCAGTGTTTTGACCACCGGTTTACTCGCTGGAAGTCGTTTCTTTGTCTCAACGTGTTTGCGTACGAGTGTTTTTTTTTCTTTGACCAGTTAACGTTACTTGCCTGAGCCGACTGTTGCTGCAGTGTTTTGTGAGCTAGCCCCAGCTAAGCGATACTTCACCCTCGGTGGTCTTTTTCCCAGACAACGGCGAGCTGTAAGCTAGCAGGCTAACCAGCGAGCTAAACACAACCAGCGAGGCATGTTTTAGAAAAAAATTTAACACGTATGCCGTCTCCCCCCCCCCCCGAGTGGTTTACGCTGAAAGCTGGTCCTGTATTTGTTTTAGAAACGTGCTCACCATTTAGCCGGGCAGCACGTTTACGAACTGGATTCACGATTCAACACAGCTAGCTGTCCGATAATAGACGTTAGCTAACGATATCTGACTGAAACACGTTGCGGCTTTGTGAGCAAGGCATCTCGTTTGGCAGTTTTTTTTTTGTTATTTTTTTTTGTTATTTTTTTTAAATGTTAACTGCATTTGTGAGAGTTTTCGCTTCACACGGCATGCTTGCCGCAAATCTTTAAACTTAGCTAGAGCTACCATACACAGTGACTAGCGTTTACTTTTACGACTTCAGATCCCTGTAAGTGGACGACAGTGCTGGAAAATAGTATCTAACGTTACTACTTACAGCGATCTGCATCTCTGTAACATTAAGCAGGTTGCTAATGAAAACTCCAACCTAACACTGCAGTGCATCTAAGGACAAAATCCACAGATACACACCCATAGTCATGTGTGCTTAACCCTATTATCACTGCAAAATAATCCTAATCTTTCAATTACAACGAGCATTTGATTAAGTTTCTCATTTACAGTCTGGTGGTCATAAAAGTGACGTTTTCTGCCCCGAAGAACACCAAAATTATATCCCACGATGAGCTCTAAATATTAGATAACTAGCTGCTTAAACATCAAGTCTTGAAATACTTTTTTGTCGAAGTATTTCTTTTAATTTTTTTTTTTATCTCTGAGATGGATAGAATTCTAAACGATTTAACTAGGCTTGGTGCACGTTCAATAAATGCTACTAGATAATACATCTGTGATAAGATGAGATTTGTGATGAGTGTTTGCTGTGTATGTTCATTTGGGGCTTTCCAGCAGACCTGAACTGATTTCAGTTGAGGAGGGGGGGGCAAGCTAGAGGGCAGGCGGGTCAGGTCTGGGTGGCTGGCCACCTGTCCAGATGATATCTCCAGATTCATGTGTGTTTGGCTGTGAGTGGGGGTCAGTGCGTGAGCGGAAGATGGGGTGGGTGGGTGCTTGGGTGAGAGGTTTAACAGAAAAGTAAAGTGCCATAAGGAGTCTTTTTTTCTTTCTTTTGCTGATGGCTGGACATGTTCACAGTAACGGTTGGAGGCATCACAGAGCCTGACCACGGCCCCATGTACTGTTTGAATGGTTCTGGCTTTACATAGGGAGGGGCTCCACAACCACAGGCTTGTTACTGGTATTATGACTCTCTTGTAAAAAGCATTACAGAGAGGCAGTGGTTGTATGTTTCTGTCTGTCTTTGCTGTGGCTGTAACAGTAGGTAATACTGACTTCACTGTCCCTTCAGTTGTAAGTTTGTGTGTTGCACTTAGACATTTTTATTGTGTTTCTGCCTAATTTAGTTCCTTATTTTTTATCTATTTTATTCTTAACAATAGAAGATCAAGTTTGTGTCAACACCATTCCCACTGTGGTGTTTTATACTGGATGTGCATGATTGCAGATGGCAGTTGCAAAATTTGTCTGACAATTCACACTGTATTTGAGTGCATATACCATTTTATTCAATGTACAACTCCTGTAGTTGCCAAAGAGTTAGAGCTTTGTAGCATGTACTATGAAACACATGACAGCTACGACACAATCCAAAATCTACTGTATATTTGAAGTATTAAAGGCTCACTCCCTGTAGGCTTTAAAGGTGGTTGTGAAGAGAGTTGTAGTTTGCTGGCCGAAATTAAAGTGGTCTTTGCTTAGGTTTCTTTGCAACATGTCACATATCTTAGATCACACTGGAATGTCCTTTAAGCAAAACATAGGCTAAGGTTATAGGGTCTTCTTTAAATGTCAGGCCAATGTGGTGGTGGCCTAAAGGTTAAAGAAGCAAGCTTGTGACCGGGATGAATGTGTAACTGTGAATGTGATCAGGGCATTCCTGCAAAAAGAGAGGCGGTCTCTCTGTGAATCTTCCCTGAATAAATAAAGGTTAAATAAAAAAACCTAAACAATAGACCCTTTTCACGGCAGACATGTTGACATGTCATAGTAGGAAAAGCACAGGTGTATTCAAAACCATTAATGATGGCTGCATTCCACTTAGGAGAGGCCCTGTTGTTGTGCATGGGAAACTTGATGGAATTGAGCCATTGAGCCGTTAAGGTTATCAATTTCAGCTTTGCTTTTCCTACTATGACAAGTCAAAATGTCTGCTGTGAAAAAGGTCCATAGGTAGGTGACGCCTCTACCACCTGAGCCACAGCCGCCCCTAGGAAGCAGCTCAATCACATTTGATTTATGTCGGCCATGTTATTTCACCAATCTTGCTCATTTTATAGTGGAGATGTGTATCTGAGTCCTACAAGGCTGTATACTAATTTTGGTGTTGATTGAATCATAATTGAGAAAGGTATATTAATTTAACTGAGTTCCACATTATGAAAATTAGCAAAAAAACCCATCATGGCAGATGTTTATGGTCCAAGAGGCTTTTTTGTAAAGCACATTGAGCTGGACTTATGTGAGAAATTTCAAGTTAATCAGACCGTGTGAGGGGCATTGCAAGCAAGCAAGCATTAGCACATCAACATCAGTTACGGTGACAATTTTCATGTCTCCAGGTCTTCGCTCTCCATGGAAGACTGTACGCTGGCTGTGTGGTGATGCCAGGCTTCCGTTCAGCGGGCTATGGGTCCAGAAGACTGCCGTTTTCTCCAGATTACGTGTAAATCACGCTGTCCTTGCCCCCTCCACTCCACACCAAAACAGTAACAGAAAGTTGAGAAAAACAACTGACGTTGAAAAAAGAGTTACATTACACTGTGCCCCAAGTGTTATCCTTAAATACAACTTATAAAAGAGGGCATGTGATTTATTTTTTTTTTTTACCGTGGTATCGAATTGGTTAACAAGAATCATGAAATTTCACTGGTATTGGTATCAATGACCCTTTTTTTTTTATATATATACACACCTTGGTATCGAGTATCGTGTACTTTTGGTGGTATTTGTACCGACTACTAGATTTTTTTTTTTATCGTGGCATCCCTACTCTCGTAACGGGGGTTGCCGTACGTTGCGTCTTTATCCGCGGGAAGGAAAAATCTATACCGTCACAGCCCCAAGTTGCTTTCGTAATTTTCCGTCTCTTTTTTTTCCTCTCTCTGCCAGCAAAACTAATTGTGATATCTGAAAGAGCAGCACTGTTCACCTGGGATGATAAAAGCATGAATCACTTATTTCAACACTGCTCTGCCTTTGCTGTGCCCCAGAGGGACGGATTTCATTTTGCTAACCCCCCATCCATCCCTTTGCCAAAAAAAAAAAAAAAAAAAAAAAAACGATTGAGTCTTTCAGGCCAAAAGCCAAGCGTCTCTGTGCTGGTATAATGATACTACTGAGCCTTTCTTTGAGACACAAACCTTGTGTTCTTGCATTTCTTATTATGAGCAAATGAGCGTGCGGTTTGAGCTCTGCGGCTGTGTTGATGATGATCAAGTGAGTGCATGTGGAAGGGAGAGTGAGTGTACCTAGACATAAAAGTTGATCTGTCTGTGTGTGCACGTGCATCCATTCCCCAGGGTCCTCTCCTCTTCCCTTTTATGAAAGGAGAGGTTCAGAGAGAGCAGCAGATGTTGAAGTACTGACCTTTATGGTGGCAAAGGCTCAGACTAGAGTTAAAAGACATGCCGAGTTACCCCACCCTCCCCTGCCCTCAAAGCATCAGCCCCATGTCCTCCCACACACACACCACTACCTTAGCTGCAGCACTGATGGATAGGTTAACGATAGAGATGACACAAGCTACCTGATCTGTGATGTCACCTCAGTATTCTGCAGCATCCAAAGCTGCCCTATATCCACCCAGAGCTGTGAAAATCGTGTGTGTGTGTGTGTGTGTGTGTGTGTGTGGGGGGGTACAAGCCAAGAGGGAGCCGTACAGAAGTTGCAGGCAAAGCACCAAAGCAAATGTGCCACCGCCAGACATCTTTAGGGGGATTTATTCTTGTGTAGCCTAACAGTAGCCTATTGTTTTGGAAGTTCATGCATATCCATTACTTCACATGATTGAAATATCCCCCGAAGCCTATAGTTCCATTTAGGGTTCAGATTCAACTTTTGGTCGAGTGATGATGGGCCTCTTAAAGCACCACACGCCCTGGTTGAGTCAGTGTCTTCATTCTCTTGTTTCCCTATTCAGTCTGTTTGTGTCAGTCTGTCTGTCTCAGGAGAACAACCACAGGAGACACCCAAGGGGATAGAAATGCACATTTTTGCGTAATTTGGCTTGGATTTCCGCCAGCTTGGCACTCCTGATTCTTGGTTCTCAGCCACATGCTAAAGTGTGCACAAACCAGATATACCATCATAGTATTTCCCTCCTGCTTATTCATAGCAAGTGGTTCCCTTTTGAGGGTCTTGCGTTACCAAATTTCTCCAAGCCCAGGCCCTGATAAGGGGGTTGGATTTCTCACACAGAAGCCACGACAAGGGGGCATTTATTAACTTGTGCAAGACTTGGAATGCGTTAGTCTGAGCTCATACTTTTTAAATCTGTGGCTCTTCCAAAAATCTTGCTGCTGTTTGCCTCGGCGAGGATGGGACGGATGAAACTCTAAAACCAGCCCTGCCGTCATGTTTGATGGAGGCCCAAGTCCTCTTGGTGGTGTTGTTGGCATCGGCGTCATTGCTTAGCTAAGACAGGCGAGCGGACAGGGAGAGAAAGCTAACACAAGGCAAATGCAATGGAAGTACGTACCTGTCCGCTGACTCTTGTTATGGAGCGGCTTGTTGTCTTTCTCGCATTTACTCACCTCTTCCAAGAGAATTTCCTCAGCCCCAGCATTCGCCTTTCCCTGCCCCTGTTCCTTTGCTGTTTGTAGCGATTACAGCCTCGCCAAGGGAATGTTGGTTTCTACTGTGTCAGCAGTTTTTGCTCCCGCTGTCCCTCCACATTCAGGATGTTTCATTCAGAAAACATGAACTAATTCTCCCTGTCTGACTCCTGTTTGCTTTCATTCGGCCTCAGTGAGCAAACTCTTACCTACTTCCTATGTTGGGGCAGCTGAAATTGAGAGGAAAAAATATGAACTCTATTGACACTTGTGTGTTTGTCCCTCTTTCTTCTTAGGGGTGACAGAGGGGGATCTGTAGTTTGAAGCTGACTTTTAAAAGGACTTAGGCTAGCCCTCTGTTATATTTTACAATACTAGATTATGATGCGCTAAGCTTTCAGGAGAATTCACCAGAGAGCCATGCTTAGAGAGAAAAGCTTATTTTATTGGCCCAGGTCATTGTCAGCTGTGGTAGGGCTCCGAAGCATTGTTCAAGTGTCTCGCTGTTAGATCCTTCTGTCTGTTCTCCAACAACCACTATGGGCCGGTTCAACCATTCAGAGGAAGGTTACAAATGTACACAGGATCTCCCATGTTGGGAAAGCCCCTAACAAAGCCACCTCCCAAAGCTTAAAGCAACTGCCACTATTACTGTATTAGATACGAAGGGAGTGGCAAGCAGTGAGCCTGCCTGTAGTAAACCTTTCTGAAAGAAATGTTGTTGTAGCCTTGGGACTGTTAGTGGCATCATATAAAGTCTGCTGATAGCCACAGAGCAGTATTTCACTGATATCCCTATTTAGGCAAATGGCTCGT